>NW_027422679.1:0-17500 GCF_048934315.1 Petromyzon marinus
ATATGAGTGTGTATGTGAGTGTGTATATGAGTGTGTATGTGAGTAGTGTATATGAGTGTATGTGAGTGTGTATGTGAGTGTGAATGTGAGTGTGAATGTGAGTATGTATATGAGTGTGTATGTATGTGAGTGGTGAGTGTGTATGTGAGTGTGTATATGAGTGTGTATGTGAGTGTGTATATGAGTGTGTATGTTGGAGTGTGAGTGTGTATGTGAGTGTGTATATGAGTGTGTATGTGAGTGTGTATATGAGTGTGTATATGAGTGTGTATGTGAGTGGGTGTATATGAGTGTGTATATGAGTGTGTATATGAGTGTGTATTGAGTGTGTATATGAGTGTGTATAAGATGTTATGAGTGTGTATGTGAGTGTGTATGAGTGTGTATATGAGTGTGTATGTGAGTGTGTATGAGAGTGTGTATATGAGTGTGTATAGTGTGTTGTGGTATATGAGTGTGTATATGAGTGTGTATGTGTGTATGTGAGTGTGTATATGAGTGTGTATATGAGTGTGTATGTGAGTGTGTATGTGAGTGTGTATGAGTGTATGTGAGTGTGTATATGAGTGTGTATGTGAGCTGTGTGTGAGTGTGTATATGAGTGTGTATGTGTGTATATGAGTGTGTATATGAGTGTGTATGTGAGTGTGTATATGAGTGTGTATATGAGTGTGTATGTGAGTGTGTATATGAGTGTGTATGTGAGTGTGTATATGAGTGTGTATATGAGTGTGTATGTGAGTGTGTATGTGAGTGTGTATGTGAGTGTGTATGTGAGTGTGTATATGAGTGTGAATGTGAGTGTGTATATGAGTGTGTATGTGAGTGTGTATATGAGTGTGTATGTGAGTGTGTATGTGAGTGTGTATGTGAGCTGTGTGTGAGTGTGTATATGAGTGTGTATGTGAGTGTGTATATGAGTGTGTATGTGAGTGTGTATATGAGTGTGTATATGAGTGTGTATGTGAGTGTGTATATGAGTGTGTATGTGAGTGTGTATATGAGTGTGAATGTGAGTGTGTATATGAGTGTGTATGTGAGTGTGTATATGAGTGTGTATGTGAGTGTGTATGTGAGTGTGTATGTGAGTGTGTATGTGAGTGTGTATGTGAGTGTATGTGTGTATGTGTATATGAGTGTGTATGTGTGTGTGTATATGAGTGTGTATATGAGTGTGTATGTGAGTGTGTATGTGAGTGTGTATGTGTGTGTGTATGTGAGTGTGTATGTGAGTGTGTATATGAGTGTGTATATGAGTGTGTATGTGAGTGTGTATGTGAGTGTGTATGTGAGTGTGTACGTGAGTGTGTATGTGAGTGTGTATGTGAGTGTGTATGTGAGTGTGTACATGAGTGTGTATATGAGTGTGTATATGAGTGTGTATGTGTGTATATGAGTGTGTATATGAGTGTGTATATGAGTGTGTATATGAGTGTGTATATGAGTGTGTATATGAGTGTGTATATGAGTGTGTGTATGAGTGTGTATGAGTGTATATGAGTGTGTATATGAGTGTGTATATGAGTGTGTATATGAGTGTGTATGAGTGTATGTGAGTGTGTATATGAGTGTGTATATGAGTGTGTATATGAGTGTGTATATGAGTGTGTATATGAGTGTGTATGTGTGTATATGAGTGTGTATATGAGTGTGTATATGAGTGTGTATATGAGTGTGTATATGAGTGTGTATATGAGTGTGTATATGAGTGTGTGTATGAGTGTGTATGAGTGTATATGAGTGTGTATATGAGTGTGTATATGAGTGTGTATATGAGTGTGTATGAGTGTATGTGAGTGTGTATATGAGTGTGTATATGAGTGTGTATATGAGTGTGTATATGAGTGTGTATATGAGTGTATATGAGTGTGTATATGAGTGTGTATATGAGTGTGTATATGAGTGTGTATGAGTGTATGTGAGTGTGTATATGAGTGTGTATGTGAGTGTGTATATGAGTGTGTATGAGTGTGTGTGAGTGTGTATGTGAGTGTGTATGAGTGTATGTGAGTGTGTATATGAGTGTGTATATGAGTGTGTATATGAGTGTGTATGTGAGTGTGTATATGAGTGTGTATGTGAGTGTGTATATGAGTGTGTATGTGAGTGTGTATGTGAGTGTGAATGTGAGTATGTATATGAGTGTGTATGTGAGTGTGTATGTGAGTGTGTATATGAGTGTGTATATGAGTGTGTATATGAGTGTGTATGTGAGTGTGTATGTGAGTGTGTATATGAGTGTGTATGTGAGTGTGTATATGAGTGTGTATGTGAGTGTGAGTGTGTATGTGAGTGTGTATGTGAGTGTGTATGTGAGTGTGTATGTGAGTGTGTATATGAGTGTGAATGTGAGTGTGTATATGAGTGTGTATGTGAGTGTGTATATGAGTGTGTATGTGAGTGTGTATGTGAGTGTGTATGTGAGCTGTGTGTGAGTGTGTATATGAGTGTGTATGTGAGTGTGTATATGAGTGTGTATGTGAGTGTGTATATGAGTGTGTATATGAGTGTGTATGTGAGTGTGTATATGAGTGTGTATGTGAGTGTGTATATGAGTGTGAATGTGAGTGTGTATATGAGTGTGTATGTGAGTGTGTATATGAGTGTGTATGTGAGTGTGTATGTGAGTGTGTATGTGAGTGTGTATGTGAGTGTGTATGTGAGTGTATGTGTGTATGTGTATATGAGTGTGTATGTGTGTGTGTATATGAGTGTGTATATGAGTGTGTATGTGAGTGTGTATGTGAGTGTGTATGTGTGTGTGTATGTGAGTGTGTATGTGAGTGTGTATATGAGTGTGTATATGAGTGTGTATGTGAGTGTGTATGTGAGTGTGTATGTGAGTGTGTACGTGAGTGTGTATGTGAGTGTGTATGTGAGTGTGTATGTGAGTGTGTACATGAGTGTGTATATGAGTGTGTATATGAGTGTGTATGTGTGTATATGAGTGTGTATATGAGTGTGTATATGAGTGTGTATATGAGTGTGTATATGAGTGTGTATATGAGTGTGTATATGAGTGTGTGTATGAGTGTGTATGAGTGTATATGAGTGTGTATATGAGTGTGTATATGAGTGTGTATATGAGTGTGTATGAGTGTATGTGAGTGTGTATATGAGTGTGTATATGAGTGTGTATATGAGTGTGTATATGAGTGTGTATATGAGTGTGTATGTGTGTATATGAGTGTGTATATGAGTGTGTATATGAGTGTGTATATGAGTGTGTATATGAGTGTGTATATGAGTGTGTATATGAGTGTGTATGAGTGTATATGAGTGTGTATATGAGTGTGTATATGAGTGTGTATATGAGTGTGTATGAGTGTATGTGAGTGTGTATATGAGTGTGTATATGAGTGTGTATATGAGTGTGTATATGAGTGTGTATATGAGTGTATATGAGTGTGTATATGAGTGTGTAATATGAGTGTGTATATGAGTGTGTATGAGTGTATGTGAGTGTGTATATGAGTGTGTATGTGAGTGTGTATATGAGTGTGTATGTGAGTGTGTATATGAGTGTGTATGTGAGTGTGTATGTGAGTGTGAATGTGAGTATGTATATGAGTGTGTATGTGTGTGTGTATGTGAGTGTGTATATGAGTGTGTATATGTGTGTGTATATGAGTGTGTATGTGAGTGTGTATGTGAGTGTGTATATGAGTGTGTATGTGAGTGTGTATATGAGTGTGTATGTGAGTGTGAGTGTGTATGTGAGTGTGTATATGAGTGTGTATGTGAGTGTGTATGTGAGTGTGTATATGAGTGTGTATATGAGTGTGTATATGAGTGTATATGAGTGTATATGCGTGTGTATATGAGTGTGTGTGAGTGTGTATGAGTGTGTATATGAGTGTAGTATGTGAGTGTGTATTGAGTGTGTATGTGAGTGTGTATGTGAGTGTGTATGTGAGTGTGTATGTAAGTGTGTATGTGAGTGTGTATGTGAGTGTGTATATGAGTGTGTATGTGAGTGTGTATATGAGTGTGTATATGAGTGTGTATGTGTGTATGTGAGTGTGTATATGAGTGTGTATATGAGTGTGTATGTGAGTGTGTATATGAGTGTGTATGAGTGTGTGTGAGTGTGTATGTGAGTGTGTATATGAGTGTGTATGAGTGTATGTGAGTGTGTATATGAGTGTGTATATGAGTGTGTATATGAGTGTGTATGTGAGTGTGTATATGAGTGTGTATGTGAGTGTATATGAGTGTGTATGTGAGTGTGTATGTGAGTGTGAATGTGAGTATGTATATGAGTGTGTATGTGAGTGTGTATGTGAGTGTGTATATGAGTGTGTATATGAGTGTGTATATGAGTGTGTATGTGAGTGTGTATGTGAGTGTGTATATGAGTGTGTATGTGAGTGTGTATATGAGTGTGTATGTGAGTGTGAGTGTGTATGTGAGTGTGTATATGAGTGTGTATGTGAGTGTGTATGTGAGTGTGTATATGAGTGTGTATATGAGTGTGTATATGAGTGTATATGAGTGTATATGAGTGTGTATATGAGTGTGTGAGTGTGTATGAGTGTGTATATGTGTGTGTATGTGAGTGTGTATATGAGTGTGTATGTGAGTGTGTATGTGAGTGTGTATGTGAGTGTGTATGTAAGTGTGTATGTGAGTGTGTATGTGAGTGTGTATATGAGTGTGTATGTGAGTGTGTATATGAGTGTGTATATGAGTGTGTATGTGTGTATGTGAGTGTGTATATGAGTGTGTATATGAGTGTGTATGTGAGTGTGTATGTGAGTGTGTATGAGTGTATGTGAGTGTGTATATGAGTGTGTATGTGAGCTGTGTGTGAGTGTGTATATGAGTGTGTATGTGAGTGTGTATATGAGTGTGTATGTGAGTGTGTATATGAGTGTGTATATGAGTGTGTATGTGAGTGTGTATATGAGTGTGTATGTGAGTGTGTATATGAGTGTGTATATGAGTGTGTATGTGAGTGTGTATGTGAGTGTGTATGTGAGTGTGTATGTGAGTGTGTATATGAGTGTGAATGTGAGTGTGTATATGAGTGTGTATGTGAGTGTGTATATGAGTGTGTATGTGAGTGTGTATGTGAGTGTGTATGTGAGCTGTGTGTGAGTGTGTATATGAGTGTGTATGTGAGTGTGTATATGAGTGTGTATGTGAGTGTGTATATGAGTGTGTATATGAGTGTGTATGTGAGTGTGTATATGAGTGTGTATGTGAGTGTGTATATGAGTGTGAATGTGAGTGTGTATATGAGTGTGTATGTGAGTGTGTATATGAGTGTGTATGTGAGTGTGTATGTGAGTGTGTATGTGAGTGTGTATGTGAGTGTGTATGTGAGTGTATGTGTGTATGTGTATATGAGTGTGTATGTGTGTGTGTATATGAGTGTGTATATGAGTGTGTATGTGAGTGTGTATGTGAGTGTGTATGTGTGTGTGTATGTGAGTGTGTATGTGAGTGTGTATATGAGTGTGTATATGAGTGTGTATGTGAGTGTGTATGTGAGTGTGTACGTGTGTGTGTATGTGAGTGTGTATGTGAGTGTGTATGTGAGTGTGTATATGAGTGTGTATGTGAGTGTGTATGTGAGTGTGTATGTGAGTGTGTATATGAGTGTGTATATGAGTGTGTATATGAGTGTGTGTATGAGTGTGTATGAGTGTATATGAGTGTGTATATGAGTGTGTATATGAGTGTGTATATGAGTGTGTATGAGTGTATGTGAGTGTGTATATGAGTGTGTATATGAGTGTGTATATGAGTGTGTATATGAGTGTGTATATGAGTGTATATGAGTGTGTATATGAGTGTGTATATGAGTGTGTATATGAGTGTGTATGAGTGTATGTGAGTGTGTATATGAGTGTGTATGTGAGTGTGTATATGAGTGTGTATGAGTGTATGTGAGTGTGTATATGAGTGTGTATATGAGTGTGTATATGAGTGTGTATGTGAGTGTGTATATGAGTGTGTATGTGAGTGTGTATATGAGTGTGTATGTGAGTGTGTATGTGAGTGTGAATGTGAGTATGTATATGAGTGTGTATGTGAGTGTGTATGTGAGTGTGTATATGAGTGTGTATATGAGTGTGTATATGAGTGTGTATGTGAGTGTGTATGTGAGTGTGTATATGAGTGTGTATGTGAGTGTGTATATGAGTGTGTATGTGAGTGTGAGTGTGTATGTGAGTGTGTATATGAGTGTGTATGTGAGTGTGTATGTGAGTGTGTATATGAGTGTGTATATGAGTGTGTATATGAGTGTGTGAGTGTGTATGAGTGTGTATATGAGTGTGTATGTGAGTGTGTATATGAGTGTGTATGTGAGTGTGTATGTGTGTGTATGTGAGTGTGTATGTAAGTGTGTATGTGAGTGTGTATGTGAGTGTGTATATGAGTGTGTATGTGAGTGTGTATATGAGTGTGTATATGAGTGTGTATGTGTGTATGTGAGTGTGTATATGAGTGTGTATGTGAGTGTGTATATGAGTGTGTATATGAGTGTGTATGAGTGTGTATGAGTGTGTATATGAGTGTGTATGTGAGTGTGTATATGAGTGTGTATGTGAGTGTGTATGTGAGTGTGTATGTGAGTGTGTATGTAAGGTGTGTATGTGAGTGTGTATGTGAGTGTGTATATGAGTGTGTATGTGAGTGTGTATATGAGTGTGTATATGAGTGTGTATGTGTGTATGTGAGTGTGTATATGAGTGTGTATATGAGTGTGTATGTGAGTGTGTATATGAGTGTGTATGAGTGTGTGTGAGTGTGTATGTGAGTGTGTATATGAGTGTGTATGAGTGTATGTGAGTGTGTATATGAGTGTGTATATGAGTGTGTATATGAGTGTGTATGTGAGTGTGTATATGAGTGTGTATGTGAGTGTGTATATGAGTGTGTATGTGAGTGTGTATGTGAGTGTGTATGTGAGTGTGTATATGAGTGTGTATGTGAGTGTGTATGTGAGTGTGTATATGAGTGTGTATATGAGTGTGTATATGAGTGTATATGAGTGTATATGAGTGTGTATATGAGTGTGTGAGTGTGTATGAGTGTGTATATGAGTGTGTATGTGAGTGTGTATATGAGTGTGTATGTGAGTGTGTATGTGAGTGTGTATGTGAGTGTGTATGTAAGTGTGTATGTGAGTGTGTATGTGAGTGTGTATATGAGTGTGTATGTGAGTGTGTATATGAGTGTGTATATGAGTGTGTATGTGTGTATGTGAGTGTGTATATGAGTGTGTATATGAGTGTGTATGTGAGTGTGTATATGAGTGTGTATGAGTGTGTGTGAGTGTGTATGTGAGTGTGTATATGAGTGTGTATGAGTGTATGTGAGTGTGTATATGAGTGTGTATATGAGTGTGTATATGAGTGTGTATGTGAGTGTGTATATGAGTGTGTATGTGAGTGTGTATATGAGTGTGTATGTGAGTGTGTATGTGAGTGTGAATGTGAGTATGTATATGAGTGTGTATGTGAGTGTGTATGTGAGTGTGTATATGAGTGTGTATATGAGTGTGTATATGAGTGTGTATGTGAGTGTGTATGTGTGGTGTGTATATGAGTGTGTATGTGAGTGTGTATATGAGTGTGTATGTGAGTGTGAGTGTGTATGTGAGTGTGTATATGAGTGTGTATGTGAGTGTGTATGTGAGTGTGTATATGAGTGTGTATATGAGTGTGTATATGAGTGTATATGAGTGTATATGAGTGTGTATATGAGTGTGTGAGTGTGTATGAGTGTGTATATGAGTGTGTATGTGAGTGTGTATATGAGTGTGTATGTGAGTGTGTATGTGAGTGTGTATGTGAGTGTGTATGTAAGTGTGTATGTGAGTGTGTATGTGAGTGTGTATATGAGTGTGTATGTGAGTGTGTATATGAGTGTGTATATGAGTGTGTATGTGTGTATGTGAGTGTGTATATGAGTGTGTATATGAGTGTGTATGTGAGTGTGTATGTGAGTGTGTATGAGTGTATGTGAGTGTGTATATGAGTGTGTATGTGTGTGTGTGTGGTGTGTATATGAGTGTGTATGTGAGTGTGTATATGAGTGTGTATGTGAGTGTGTATATGAGTGTGTATATGAGTGTGTATGTGAGTGTGTATATGAGTGTGTATGTGAGTGTGTATGTAGTGTGTATATGAGTGTGTATGTGAGTGTGTATGTGAGTGTGTATGTGAGTGTGTATGTGAGTGTGTATATGAGTGTGAATGTGAGTGTGTATATGAGTGTGTATGTGAGTGTGTATATGAGTGTGTGTGTGTGTGTGTATGTGAGTGTGTATGTGAGCTGTGTGTGAGTGTGTATATGAGTGTGTATGTGAGTGTGTATATGAGTGTGTATGTGAGTGTGTATATGAGTGTGTATATGAGTGTGTATGTGAGTGTGTATATGAGTGTGTATGTGAGTGTGTATATGAGTGTGAATGTGAGTGTGTATATGAGTGTGTATGTGAGTGTGTATATGAGTGTGTATGTGAGTGTGTATGTGAGTGTGTATGTGAGTGTGTATGTGAGTGTGTATGTGAGTGTATGTGTGTATGTGTATATGAGTGTGTATGTGTGTGTGTATATGAGTGTGTATATGAGTGTGTATGTGAGTGTGTATGTGAGTGTGTATGTGTGTGTGTATGTGAGTGTGTATGTGAGTGTTTATATGAGTGTGTATATGAGTGTGTATGTGAGTGTGTATGTGAGTGTGTATGTGTGTGTGTATGTGAGTGTGTATGTGAGTGTGTATGTGAGTGTGTATATGAGTGTGTATGTGAGTGTGTATGTGAGTGTGTATGTGAGTGTGTATATGTGAGTGTGTATATGAGTGTGTATGTGAGTGTGTATGTGAGTTGTGTATGTGTGTGTATATAAGTGTGAATGTGAGTGTGTATGTGAGTGTGTATGTGAGTGTGTATATGAGTGTGTATGTGAGTGTGTATGTGAGTGTGTATGAGTGTGTATATGAGTGTGTATGTGAGTGTGTATATGAGTGTGTATGTGAGTGTGTACGTGAGTGTGTATGTGAGTGTGTATGTGAGTGTGTACATGAGTGTGTATATGAGTGTGTATATGAGTGTGTATGTGTGTATATGAGTGTGTATATGAGTGTGTATATGAGTGTGTATATGAGTGTGTATATGAGTGTGTATATGAGTGTGTATATGAGTGTGTGTATGAGTGTGTATGAGTGTATATGAGTGTGTATATGAGTGTGTATATGAGTGTGTATATGAGTGTGTATGAGTGTATGTGAGTGTGTATATGAGTGTGTATATGAGTGTGTATATGAGTGTGTATATGAGTGTGTATATGAGTGTATATGAGTGTGTATATGAGTGTGTATATGAGTGTGTATATGAGTGTGTATGAGTGTATGTGGGTGTGTATATGAGTGTGTATGTGAGTGTGTATATGAGTGTGTATGAGTGTGTGTGAGTGTGTATGTGAGTGTGTATATGAGTGTGTATGAGTGTATGTGAGTGTGTATATGAGTGTGTATATGAGTGTGTATATGAGTGTGTATGTGAGTGTGTATATGAGTGTGTATGTGAGTGTGTATATGAGTGTGTATGTGAGTGTGTATGTGAGTGTGAATGTGAGTATGTATATGAGTGTGTATGTGAGTGTGTATGTGAGTGTGTATATGAGTGTGTATATGAGTGTGTATATGAGTGTGTATGTGAGTGTGTATGTGAGTGTGTATATGAGTGTGTATGTGAGTGTGTATATGAGTGTGTATGTTGAGTGTGAGTGTGTATGTGAGTGTGTATATGAGTGTGTATGTGAGTGTGTATGTGAGTGTGTATATGAGTGTGTATATGAGTGTGTATATGAGTGTGTGAGTGTGTATGAGTGTGTATATGAGTGTGTATGTGAGTGTGTATATGAGTGTGTATGTGAGTGTGTATGTGAGTGTGTATGTGAGTGTGTTGTAAGTGTGTATGTGTGTGTGTATGTGAGTGTGTATATGAGTGTGTATGTGAGTGTGTATATGAGTGTGTATATGAGTGTGTATGTGTGTATGTGTGTGTGTATATGAGTGTGTATGTGAGTGTGTATATGAGTGTGTATGAGTGTGTGTGAGTGTGTATGTGAGTGTGTATATGAGTGTGTATGAGTGTATGTGAGTGTGTATATGAGTGTGTATATGAGTGTGTATATGAGTGTGTATGTGAGTGTGTATATGAGTGTGTATGTGAGTGTGTATATGAGTGTGTATGTGAGTGTGTATGTGAGTGTGAATGTGAGTATGTATATGAGTGTGTATGTGAGTGTGTATGTGAGTGTGTATATGAGTGTGTATATGAGTGTGTATATGAGTGTGTATGTGAGTGTGTATGTGAGTGTGTATATGAGTGTGTATGTGAGTGTGTATATGAGTGTGTATGTGAGTGTGAGTGTGTATGTGAGTGTGTATATGAGTGTGTATGTGAGTGTGTATGTGAGTGTGTATATGAGTGTGTATATGAGTGTGTATATGAGTGTATATGAGTGTATATGATGTGTGTGAGTGTGTGAGTGTGTATGAGTGTGTATGTGAGTGTGTATGTGAGTGTGTATTGGAGTGTGTATGTGAGTGTGTATGTGAGTGTGTATGTGAGTGTGTATGTAAGTGTGTATGTGAGTGTGTATGTGAGTGTGTATATGAGTGTGTATGTGAGTGTGTATATGAGTGTGTATATGAGTGTGTATGTGTGTATGTGAGTGTGTATATGAGTGTGTATATGAGTGTGTATGTGAGTGTGTATGTGAGTGTGTATGAGTGTATGTGAGTGTGTATATGAGTGTGTATGTGAGCTGTGTGTGAGTGTGTATATGAGTGTGTATGTGAGTGTGTATATGAGTGTGTATGTGAGTGTGTATATGAGTGTGTATGTGAGTGTGTATGTGAGTGTGTATGTGAGTGTGTATATGAGTGTGTATGTGAGTGTGTATGTGAGTGTGTATGTGAGTGTGTATGTGAGTGTGTATATGAGTGTGTATGTGAGTGTGTATGTGTATGTGAGTGTGTATATGAGTGTGTATGTGAGTGTATGTGTGTATGTGTATATGAGTGTGTATGTGTGTGTGTATATGAGTATGTATGTGAGTGTGTATGTGAGTGTGTATGTGAGTGTGTATGTGAGTGTGTATGTGAGTGTGTATGTGAGTGTATGTGTGTATGTGTATATGAGTGTGTATGTGTGTGTGTATATGAGTGTGTATATGAGTGTGTATGTGAGTGTGTATGTGAGTGTGTATGTGTGTGTGTATGTGAGTGTGTATGTGAGTGTGTATATGAGTGTGTATATGAGTGTGTATGTGAGTGTGTATGTGAGTGTGTATGTGTGTGTGTATGTGAGTGTGTATGTGAGTGTGTATGTGAGTGTGTATATGAGTGTGTATGTGAGTGTGTATGTGAGTGTGTATGTGAGTGTGTATATGTGAGTGTGTATATGAGTGTGTATGTGAGTGTGTATGTGAGTGTGTATGTGTGTGTATATAAGTGTGAATGTGAGTGTGTATGTGAGTGTGTATGTGAGTGTGTATATGAGTGTGTATGTGAGTGTGTATGTGAGTGTGTATGAGTGTGTATATGAGTGTGTATGTGAGTGTGTATATGAGTGTGTATGTGAGTGTGTACGTGAGTGTGTATGTGAGTGTGTATGTGAGTGTGTATGTGAGTGTGTACATGAGTGTGTATATGAGTGTGTATATGAGTGTGTATGTGTGTATATGAGTGTGTATATGAGTGTGTATATGAGTGTGTATATGAGTGTGTATATGAGTGTGTATATGAGTGTGTATGAGTGTATGTGAGTGTGTATATGAGTGTGTATATGAGTGTGTATATGAGTGTGTATATGAGTGTGTATATGAGTGTGTATATGAGTGTATATGAGTGTGTATATGAGTGTGTATATGAGTGTGTATATGAGTGTGTATGAGTGTATGTGAGTGTGTATATGAGTGTGTATGTGAGTGTGTATATGAGTGTGTATGAGTGTGTGTGAGTGTGTATGTGAGTGTGTATGAGTGTATGTGAGTGTGTATATGAGTGTGTATATGAGTGTGTATATGAGTGTGTATGTGAGTGTGTATATGAGTGTGTATGTGAGTGTGTATATGAGTGTGTATGTGAGTGTGTATGTGAGTGTGAATGTGAGTATGTATATGAGTGTGTATGTGAGTGTGTATGTGAGTGTGTATATGAGTGTGTATATGAGTGTGTATATGAGTGTGTATGTGAGTGTGTATGTGAGTGTGTATATGAGTGTGTATGTGAGTGTGTATATGAGTGTGTATGTGAGTGTGAGTGTGTATGTGAGTGTGTATATGAGTGTGTATGTGAGTGTGTATGTGAGTGTGTATATGAGTGTGTATATGAGTGTGTATATGAGTGTATATGAGTGTGTATATGAGTGTGTGAGTGTGTATGAGTGTGTATATGAGTGTGTATGTGAGTGTGTATATGAGTGTGTATGTGAGTGTGTATGTGAGTGTGTATGTGAGTGTGTATATGAGTGTGTATGTGAGTGTGTATATGAGTGTGTATATGAGTGTGTATGTGTGTATGTGAGTGTGTATATGAGTGTGTATATGAGTGTGTATGTGAGTGTGTATATGAGTGTGTATGAGTGTGTGTGAGTGTGTATGTGAGTGTGTATATGAGTGTGTATGAGTGTATGTGAGTGTGTATATGAGTGTGTATATGAGTGTGTATATGAGTGTGTATGTGAGTGTGTATATGAGTGTGTATGTGAGTGTGTATATGAGTGTGTATGTGAGTGTGTATGTGAGTGTGAATGTGAGTATGTATATGAGTGTGTATGTGAGTGTGTATGTGAGTGTGTATATGAGTGTGTATATGAGTGTGTATATGAGTGTGTATGTGAGTGTGTATGTGAGTGTGTATATGAGTGTGTATGTGAGTGTGTATATGAGTGTGTATGTGAGTGTGAGTGTGTATGTGAGTGTGTATATGAGTGTGTATGTGAGTGTGTATGTGAGTGTGTATATGAGTGTGTATGTGAGTATGTATATGAGTGTGTATATGAGTGTGTATATGAGTGTATATGAGTGTGTATGTGAGTGTGTATGTGAGTGTGTATGTGAGTGTGTATATGAGTGTGTATGTGAGTGTGTATATGAGTGTGTATGTGAGCATGTATATGAGTGTGAATGTGAGTGTGTATGTGTGTGTATATGAGTGTGAATGTGAGTGTGTATGTGAGTGTGTATGTGAGTGTGTATATGAGTGTGTATATGAGTGTGTATGTGTATGTGAGTGTGTATGTGAGTGTGTATGTGAGTGTGAATGTGAGTGTGTATATGAGTGTGAATGTGAGTGTGTATATGAGTGTGTATGTGAGTGTGTATATGAGTATGTATGTGAGTGTGTATATGTGTGTGTATGTGAGTATGTATATGAGTGTGTATATGAGTGTGTATATGAGTGTATATGAGTGTGTATGTGAGTGTGTATGTGAGTGTGTATGTGAGTGTGTATATGAGTGTGTATGTGAGTGTGTATATGAGTATGTATACGAGTGTGTATATGAGTGTGTATGTGTGTGTATGTGTGTATGTGTATATGAGTGTGTATGTGAGTGTGTATGAGTATGTATATGAGTGTGTATGTGAGTGTGTATATGAGTGTGTATGTGTATGTGAGTGTGTATATGAGTGTGTATGTGTGTGTGTATGTGAGTGTGAATGTGAGTGTGTATGTGAGTGTGTATGTGAGTGTGTATGTGAGTGTGTATGTGTGTGTGTATGTGAGTGTGTATATGAGTGTGTATGTGAGTGTGTATGTGAGTGTGTATGTGAGTGTGTATGTGAGTGTGTATGTGAGTGTGTATGTGAGTGTGTATGTGAGTGTGTATGTGAGTGTGTATGTGAGTGTGTATGTGAGTGTGTATGTGTATGTGTATATGAGTGTGTATGTGTGTGTGTATATGAGTGTGTATATGAGTGTGTATGTGAGTGTGTATGTGTGTATGTGAGTGTGTATGTGTGTATGTGAGTGTGTATATGAGTGTGTATGTGAGTGTGTATATGAGTGTGTATGTGAGTGTGTATATGAGTGTGTATGTGAGTGTGTATGTGAGTGTGTATGTGAGTGTGTATGTGAGTGTGTATGTGAGTGTATATGTGAGTGTGTATGTGAGTGTGTATGTGAGTGTGTATGTGAGTGTGTATGTGAGTGTGTATGTGAGTGTGTATATGAGTGTGTATGTGAGTGTGTATGTGAGTGTGTATGAGTGTATGTGAGTGTGTATATGAGTGTGTATGTGAGCTGTGTGTGAGTGTGTATATGAGTGTGTATGTGAGTGTGTATATGAGTGTGTATGTGAGTGTGTATATGAGTGTGTATATGAGTGTGTATGTGAGTGTGTATATGAGTGTGTATGTGAGTGTGTATATGAGTGTGTATATGAGTGTGTATGTGAGTGTGTATGTGAGTGTGTATGTGAGTGTGTATGTGAGTGTGTATATGAGTGTGTATGTGAGTGTGTATATGAGTGTGTATGTGAGTGTGTATGTGAGTGTGAATGTGAGTGTGTATGTGAGTGTGTATATGAGTGTGTATGTGAGTGTGAATGTGAGTGTGTATATGAGTGTGTATATGAGTGTGTATATGAGTGTGTATGTGAGTGTGTATATGAGTGTGTATGTGAGTGTGTATGTGAGTGTGTATGTGAGTGTGTATATGAGTCTGTATATGAGTGTGTATGTGAGTGTGTATATGAGTGTGTATGTGTATGTGAGTGTGTATGTGAGTGTGTATGTGAGTGTGTATATGAGTATGTATATGAGTGTGTATATGAGTGTGTATGTGAGTGTGTATATGAGTGTGTATGTGAGCATGTATATGAGTGTGTATATGAGTGTGTATGTGTGTGTATGTGTGTATGTGTATATGAGTGTGTATGTGAGTGTGTATGAGTATGTATATGAGTGTGTATGTGAGTGTGTATATGAGTGTGTATGTGAGTGTGTATATGAGTGTGTATGTGAGCATGTATATGAGTGTGTATATGAGTGTGTATGTGTGTGTATGTGTGTATGTGTATATGAGTGTGTATATGAGTGTGTATGAGTGTATATGAGTATGTATATGAGTGTGTATGTGAGTGTGTATATGAGTGTGTATGTGAGTGTGTATATGAGTGTGTATGTGAGCATGTATATGAGTGTGAATGTGAGTGTGTATGTGTGTGTATATGAGTGTGAATGTGAGTGTGTATATGAGTGTGTATGTGAGTGTGTGTGTATATGAGTGTGTATTTAAATCGAAATGAAACAATCATTAAACATAAATAAGGGAGCCCAGAACACCTCACCACCAACAACCACAACAACCACAACAACCACAACAACCACACCATCATCACGGACGATGTAAACTTGTTTACTTCACACCACGCAACAACTTTGCAAACTGTTGTTGTTGTTGTTGTGACGCCGTGCAAGCAAGCAAGCTAGCAGCAGCATCATCATCACCATCATCTATTTATAATTAACATCGTTAACACAAAACAAGTACAAACTTCTTCTTTGGTTCTTTGTGGTAAAGTCACCACGTAGAATGAGAATAAAATAATAAATTGATAAAATAAAATAACACAATAATATTATTAAAATAAAATAACACAATAATATTATTATTGTGTTATTTTATTTTATCAATTTATTATTTTATTCTCATTCTACGTGGTGACTTTACCGAAAGAACCAAAGAAGATGAATCATTGCTAGTCACGAAAGCTTTAAATGGAAATTTAATTTTATTGTTTTATATTTTTATTATTTTATTGTTTCCCTTCTACCTGGTGGTGGTGGTGACTTTACCGAAAGAACCAAAGAAGATGAATCCTCGCTAGTCACGAAAGCTTTAAATAGAAATTTTATTTTATTGTTTTATATTTTTATTATTTTATTGTTTCCCTTCTACGTGGTGGTGGTGGTGGTGACTTTACCGAAAGAACCAAAGAAGATGAATCATTGCTAGTCACGAAAGCTTTAAATCGAAATTTAATTTTATTGTTTTATATTTTTATTATTTTATTGTTTCCCTTCTACGTGGTGGTGGTGGTGGTGACTTTACCGAAAGAACCAAAGAAGATGAATCATTGCTAGTCACGAAAGCTTTAAATCGAAATTTAATTGTTTTGTTTTATATTTTTATTATTTTATTGTTTCCCTTCTACCTGGTGGTGGTGGTGGTGACTTTACCGAAAGAACCAAAGAAGATGAATCATTGCTAGTCACGAAAGCTTTAAATCGAAATTTAATTTTATTGTTTTATATTTTTATTATTTTATTGTTTCCCTTCTACGTGGTGGTGGTGGTGGTGACTTTACCGAAAGAACCAAAGAAGATGAATCCTCGCTAGTCACGAAAGCTTTAAATCGAAATTTAATTTTATTGTTTTATATTTTTATTATTTTATTGTTTCCCTTCTACCTGGTGGTGGTGGTGGTGACTTTACCGAAAGAACCAAAGAAGATGAATCCTTGCTAGTCACGAAAGCTTTAAATCGAAATTTAATTTTATTGTTTTATATTTTTATTATTTTATTGTTTCCCTTCTACATGGTGGTGGTGGTGGTGACTTTACCGAAAGAACCAAAGAAGATGAATCATTGCTAGTCACGAAAGCTTTAAATCGAAATTTAATTTTATTGTTTTATATTTTTATTATTTTATTGTTTCCCTTCTACCTGGTGGTGGTGGTGACTTTACCGAAAGAACCAAAGAAGATGAATCATTGCTAGTCACGAAAGCTTTAAATCGAAATTTAATTTTATTGTTTTATATTTTTATTATTTTATTGTTTCCCTTCTACCTGGTGGTGGTGGTGACTTTACCGAAAGAACCAAAGAAGATGAATCCTCGCTAGTCACGAAAGCTTTAAATAGAAATTTTATTTTATTGTTTTATATTTTTATTATTTTATTGTTTCCCTTCTACGTGGTGGTGGTGGTGGTGACTTTACCGAAAGAACCAAAGAAGATGAATCCTCGCTAGTCACGAAAGCTTTAAATCGAAATTTAATTTTATTGTTTTATATTTTTATTATTTTATTGTTTTCCTTCTACCTGGTGGTGGTGGTGGTGGTGACTTTACCGAAAGAACCAAAGAAGATGAATCATTGCTAGTCACGAAAGCTTTAAATCGAAATTTAATTGTATTGTTTTATATTTTTATTATTTTATTGTTTCCCTTCTACCTGGTGGTGGTGGTGGTGGTGACTTTACCGAAAGAACCAAAGAAGATGAATCATTGCTAGTCACGAAAGCTTTAATCGAAATTTAAGTACAAACTTCTCCGTCTCTCTCTCCACTTCCACACTTGCAACCAACCCCACTCCCTCCACGTGCTGCTGCTGCTGGCTAACTGCTCACACAGACGGTGACAACAGCGACAACAACAACAACAGCACCCGTGCCAACAAAAGGTAGCCATTACCACGTGCTGGTGGTGATCACGTGGTGGTGGTGGTGCTGGTGGTGATCACGTGGT
>NW_027422679.1:47500-52500 GCF_048934315.1 Petromyzon marinus
TGTCTCTCTCTGTCTCTTCTCTGTCTGTCTTTCTCTGTGTCTTTCTCTGTGTCTCTCTCTGTGTGTCTCTCTCTCTCTGTGTCTCTCTCTCTGTGTCTCTCTCTGTCTCTCTTTGTGTCTCTCTCTGTCTCTCTCTGTCTGTGTCTACCCCTTTGTTTCTGTGTTTACCTCTCTCTGTGTCTATCTCTGTGTCTCTCTCTCTGTGTCTCGATCTGTGTCTCTCTCTGTGTCTCTCTCTGTGTCTCTCTGTGTCTCTGTGTCTCTCTGTGTCTCTCTCTCTGTGTCTACCTCTCTGTGTCTCCCTCTGTGTCTCTCTCTCTGTGTCTCTCTCTGTGTGTGTCTCTCTCTCTCTGTGTCTCTCTCTGTGTCTCTCTCTCTGTGTCTCTCTCTCTGTGTCTCTCTCTGTGTCTCTCTCTGTGTCTCTCTGTGTCTCTCTCTCTGTGTCTCTTTCTCTGTGTCTCTCTCTCTGTCTCTCTGTGTCTCTCTCTGTGTCTCTCTGTGTGTCTCTCTCTGTTGTCTCTCTCTCTCTGTCTCTCTGTGTCTCTTTATGTGTCTCTCTCTCTGTCTCTCTCTGTGTCTCTCTCTGTGTCTCTCTCTGTGTCTGTCTCTGTGTCTCTGTGTCTCTGTGTCTCTCTCTGTGTCTCTCTCTCTGTGTCTCTCTCTGTGTCTCTCTCTGTCTCTCTCTCTCTCTCTGTCTCTCTCTGTGTCTCTCTCTGTGTCTCTCTCTCTCTGTGTCTACCTCTCTCTCTGTGTCTCTCTCTGTCTCTCTCTCTGTGTCTCTCTCTGTGTCTGTCTCTGTGTCTCTGTGTCTCTGTGTCTCTCTCTGTGTCTCTCTCTCTGTGTGTCTCTCTGTGTCTCTCTGTGTCTCTCTCTCTGTGTCTCTCTCTGTATCTCTCTCTCTGTGTCTCTCTCTGTGCCTCTCTCTCTGTCTCTCTCTGTGTCTCTCTCTGTGTCTCTCTCTGTGTCTGTCTCTGTGTCTGTCTCTGTGTCTCTGTGTCTCTGTGTCTCTCTCTGTGTCTCTCTCTCTGTGTCTCTCTCTGTGTCTCTCTCTGTCTCTCTCTCTCTCTCTGTCTCTCTCTGTGTCTCTCTCTGTGTCTCTCTCTCTGTGTCTACCTCTCTCTCTGTGTCTCTCTCTGTCTCTCTCTCTGTGTCTCTCTCTGTGTCTGTCTCTGTGTCTCTGTGTCTCTGTGTCTCTCTCTGTGTCTCTCTCTCTGTGTGTCTCTCTGTGTCTCTCTCTGTCTCTCTCTCTGTGTCTCTCTCTGTGTCTCTCTCTGTGTCTCTCTCTCTGTGTCTCTCTCTGTGCCTCTCTCTGTCTCTCTCTGTGTCTCTCTCTGTGTCTCTGTGTCTCTCTCTCTGTCTCTCTCTGTGTCTCTCTCTGTGTCTCTGTGTCTCTCTCTGTGTCTCTCTCTGTGTCTCTCTCTCTGTGTCTCTCTCTGTGTCTCTCTCTCTCTGTATCTCTGTGTGTCTCTCTGTCTCTCTGTGTCTCTCTCTCTGTGTGTCTCTCTCTGTGTCTCTCTCTCTGTCTTTCTCTCTGTGTCTCTCTCTGTGTCTCTCTGTGTCTATCTCTGTGTCTCTCTCTGTCTCTCTCTGTGTGTCTCTCTCTCTGTGTCTCTCTCTCTGTGTCTCTCTCTCTGTGTGTCTCTCTCTGTGTCTCTCTCTGTGTCTCTCTCTCTGTGTCTCTCTCTGTCTCTCTCTGTATCTCTCTCTGTGTGTCTCTCTCTGTGTCTCTCTCTCTGTGTCTCTCTCTGTGTCTCTCTCTCTGTGTTTACCTCTCTCTCTGTGTCTCTCTCTGTCTCTCGCTGTGTCTCTCTCTCTGTGTCTCTCTCTGTGTCTCTCTCTCTGTGTCTTTCTCTGTCTCTCTCTGTGTCTCTCTCTGTGTCTCTCTCTGTGTGTCTCTCTCTGTGTTTCTCTCTCTCTGTCTCTCTCTCTGTGTCTCTCTCCGTCTCTCTGTGTCTCTCTCTTTGTGTGTCTCTCTCTGTGTCTCTCTCTGTCTCTCTCTGTGTCTTTCTCTGTGTCTCTCTCTGTGTCTCTCTGTGTCTCTCTCTGTGTCTACCTCTCTGTGTGTCTCTCTGTGTCTCTCTGTGTCTCTCTCTGTGTCTACCTCTCTGTGTGTCTCTCTCTGTGTCTCTCTCTGTCTCTCTCTGTGTCTCTCTCTGTGTCTCTCTCTCTGTGTCTCTCTCTGTCTCTCTCTGTGTCTCTCTCTCTGTCTCTGTCTATCTGTCTCTGTGTGTCTCTCTCTCTGTCTCCCTCTCTGTCTGTGTCTCTCTAACTCTCTCTGTCTGTGTCTCTCTCGGTGTCTCTATCCCTGTCTCTCTCTGTCTCTCTCTGTGTCTATCTCTCTCTGTCTATCTCTCTGTGTCTACCTCTCTCTCTGTGTCTCTCTCTGTCTATCTCTCTCTGTCTATCTCTCTCTGTGTCTATCTCTCTGTCTATCTCTGTCTACCTGTCTCTGTGTCTCTCTCTGTGTCTTTATCCCTGTCTCTGTGTCTAACTCTCTGTCTCTGTGTGTCTCTGTCTCTCTCTGTCTCTTCTCTGTCTGTCTTTCTCTGTGTCTCTTCCTCTCTGTCTCTCTCTGTGTCTCTGTGTCTATCTGTCTATCTGTGTGTCTCTCTCTGTCTCTCTCTGTCTGTGTCTACCCCTTTGTTTCTGTGTTTACCTCTCTCTGTGTCTATCTCTGTGTCTCTCTCTCTGTGTCTCTCTCTGTGTCTCTCTCTGTGTCTCTCTCTGTGTCTCTCTGTGTCTCTGTGTCTCTCTGTGTCTCTCTCTCTGTGTCTACCTCTCTGTGTCTCCCTCTGTGTCTCTCTCTCTGTGTCTCTCTCTGTGTGTGTCTCTCTCTCTCTGTGTCTCTCTCTGTGTCTCTCTCTCTGTGTCTCTCTCTCTCTGTGTCTCTCTCTGTGTCTCTCTCTGTGTCTCTCTGTGTCTCTCTCTCTGTGTCTCTTTCTCTGTGTCTCTCTCTCTGTCTCTCTCTGTCTCTCTCTGTGTCTCTCTGTGTGTCTCTCTCTGTTGTCTCTCTCTCTGTCTCTCTGTATCTCTTTCTGTGTCTCTCTCTCTGTCTCTCTCTGTGTCTCTCTCTGTGTCTCTCTCTGTGTCTGTCTCTGTGTCTGTCTCTGTGTCTCTGTGTCTCTGTGTCTCTCTCTGTGTCTCTCTCTCTGTGTCTCTCTCTGTTTCTCTCTCTGTCTCTCTCTCTCTCTGTCTCTCTCTGTGTCTCTCTCTGTGTCTCTCTCTCTGTGTCTACCTCTCTCTCTGTGTCTCTCTCTGTCTCTCTCTCTGTGTCTCTCTCTGTGTCTGTCTCTGTGTCTCTGTGTCTCTGTGTCTCTCTCTGTGTCTCTCTCTCTGTGTGTCTCTCTGTGTCTCTCTGTGTCTCTCTCTCTGTGTCTCTCTCTGTATCTCTCTCTGTGTCTCTCTCTGTGCCTCTCTCTGTCTCTCTCTGTGTCTCTCTCTGTGTCTCTGTGTCTCTCTCTGTGTCTCTCTCTGTGTCTCTGTGTCTCTCTCTGTGTCTCTCTCTGTGTCTCTCTCTGTGTCTCTGTGTCTCTCTCTGTGTCTCTCTCTGTGTCTCTCTCTGTCTCTGTATCTCTGTGTGTCTCTCTGTCTCTCTGTGTCTCTCTCTCTGTGTGTCTCTCTCTGTGTCTCTCTCTGTCTCTTTCTCTGTGTCTCTCTCTGTGTCTCTCTCTGTGTCTATCTCTGTGTCTCTCTCTGTCTCTCTCTGTGTGTGTCTCTCTCTCTCTATGTCTCTCTCTGTGTCTCTCTCTCTCTGTCTCTCTCTCTCTCTGTCTCTCTCTGTGTCTCTCTCTCTCTCTGTCTCTCTCTCTGTGTGTCTCTCTCTCTCTGTCTCTCTGTGTCTCTCTCTCTGTGTCTCTCTCTCTCTCTGTCTCTCTCTGTGTCTCTCTCTGTGTCTCTCTCTCTGTGTCTCTCTCTGTGTCTCTCTCTGTGTCTCTCTGTGTCTCTCTGTGTCTCTCTCTGTGTCTCTCTCTCTGTGTCTCTCTCTGTGTCTCTCTGTGTCTCTCTGTGTCTCTCTCTCTGTGTCTCTCTGTGTCTCTCTGTGTCTCTCTCTGTGTCTCTCTCTGTGTCTCTCTCTGTGTCTCTCTCTTTGTCTCTCTGTGTCTCTCTGTGTCTCTCTCTCTGTGTCTCTCTCTCTGTGTCTCTCTCTGTGTCTCTCTGTGTCTCTCTGTGTCTCTCTCTGTGTCTCTCTCTCTGTGTCTCTCTCTCTGTGTCTCTCTCTGTGTCTCTCTCTATGTCTCTCTGTGTCTCTCTGTGTCTCTCTCTGTGTCTCTCTCTCTCTGTGTCTCTCTCAGTGTCTCTCTCTGTGTCTCTCTGTGTCTCTCTCTGTGTCTCTCTCTGTGTCTCTCTCTGTGTCTCTCTGTGTCTCTCTGTGTCTCTCTCTGTGTCTCTCTCTCTGTGTCTCTCTGTGTCTCTCTTTGTGTCTCTCTCTCTCTGTGTCTCTCTCTGTGTCTCTCTCTGTGTCTCTCTGTGTCTCTCTGTGTGTCTCTCTGTGTCTCTCTCTCTGTGTCTCTCTCTGTCTCTCTGTGTCTCTCTGTGTCTCTCTCTGTGTCTCTCTCTCTGTGTCTCTCTGTGTCTCTCTCTGTGTCTCTCTCTCTCTGTGTCTCTCTCTGTGTCTCTCTCTGTGTCTCTCTCTGTGTCTCTCTCTGTGTCTCTCTGTGTCTCTCTCTGTGTGTCTCTCTCTGTGTCTCTCTCTGTGTCTCTCTCTGTGTCTCTCTGTGTCTCTCTGTGTCTCTCTCTGTGTCTCTCTCTCTCTGTGTCTCTCTCTGTGTCTCTCTCTGTGTCTCTCTGTGTCTCTCTGTGTCTCTCTCTCTCTGTGTCTCTCTCTGTGTCTCTCTGTGTCTCTCTGTGTCTCTCTCTGTGTCTCTCTCTCTGTGTCTCTCTGTGTCTCTCTGTGTCTCTCTCTGTGTCTCTCTCTCTCTGTGTCTCTCTCTGTGTCTCTCTCTCTGTGTCTCTCTGTGTCTCTCTCTGTGTCTCTCTCTCTCTGTGTCTCTCTCTGTTTC
>NW_027422679.1:62500-67500 GCF_048934315.1 Petromyzon marinus
CTCTGTGTCTATCTGTCTATCTGTGTGTCTCTCTCTGTCTCTCTCTGTCTGTGTCTACCCCTTTGTTTCTGTGTTTACCTCTCTCTGTGTCTATCTCTGTGTCTCTCTCTCTGTGTCTCTCTCTGTGTCTCTCTCTGTGTCTCTCTCTGTGTCTCTCTGTGTCTCTGTGTCTCTCTGTGTCTCTCTCTCTGTGTCTACCTCTCTGTGTCTCCCTCTGTGTCTCTCTCTCTGTGTCTCTCTCTGTGTGTGTCTCTCTCTCTCTGTGTCTCTCTCTGTGTCTCTCTCTCTGTGTCTCTCTCTCTGTGTCTCTCTCTGTGTCTCTCTCTGTGTCTCTCTGTGTCTCTCTCTCTGTGTCTCTTTCTCTGTGTCTCTCTCTCTGTCTCTCTGTGTCTCTCTCTGTGTCTCTCTGTGTGTCTCTCTCTGTTGTCTCTCTCTCTCTGTCTCTCTGTGTCTCTTTATGTGTCTCTCTCTCTGTCTCTCTCTGTGTCTCTCTCTGTGTCTCTCTCTGTGTCTGTCTCTGTGTCTGTCTCTGTGTCTCTGTGTCTCTGTGTCTCTCTCTGTGTCTCTCTCTCTGTGTCTCTCTCTGTGTCTCTCTCTGTCTCTCTCTCTCTCTCTGTCTCTCTCTGTGTCTCTCTCTGTGTCTCTCTCTCTCTGTGTCTACCTCTCTCTCTGTGTCTCTCTCTGTCTCTCTCTCTGTGTCTCTCTCTGTGTCTGTCTCTGTGTCTCTGTGTCTCTGTGTCTCTCTCTGTGTCTCTCTCTCTGTGTGTCTCTCTGTGTCTCTCTGTGTCTCTCTCTCTGTGTCTCTCTCTGTATCTCTCTCTCTGTGTCTCTCTCTGTGCCTCTCTCTCTGTCTCTCTCTGTGTCTCTCTCTGTGTCTCTCTCTGTGTCTGTCTCTGTGTCTGTCTCTGTGTCTCTGTGTCTCTGTGTCTCTCTCTGTGTCTCTCTCTCTGTGTCTCTCTCTGTGTCTCTCTCTGTCTCTCTCTCTCTCTCTCTGTCTCTCTCTGTGTCTCTCTCTGTGTCTCTCTCTCTGTGTCTACCTCTCTCTCTGTGTCTCTCTCTGTCTCTCTCTCTGTGTCTCTCTCTGTGTCTGTCTCTGTGTCTCTGTGTCTCTGTGTCTCTCTCTGTGTCTCTCTCTCTGTGTGTCTCTCTGTGTCTCTCTCTGTCTCTCTCTCTGTGTCTCTCTCTGTGTCTCTCTCTGTGTCTCTCTCTCTGTGTCTCTCTCTGTGCCTCTCTCTGTCTCTCTCTGTGTCTCTCTCTGTGTCTCTGTGTCTCTCTCTCTGTCTCTCTCTGTGTCTCTCTCTGTGTCTCTGTGTCTCTCTCTGTGTCTCTCTCTGTGTCTCTCTCTCTGTGTCTCTCTCTGTGTCTCTCTCTCTCTGTATCTCTGTGTGTCTCTCTGTCTCTCTGTGTCTCTCTCTCTGTGTGTCTCTCTCTGTGTCTCTCTCTCTGTCTCTCTCTCTGTGTCTCTCTCTGTGTCTCTCTGTGTCTATCTCTGTGTCTCTCTCTCTGTGTCTCTCTCTGTGTCTCTCTGTGTCTATCTCTGTGTCTCTCTCTCTGTGTGTCTCTCTCTGTGTGTCTCTCTCTCTGTGTCTCTCTCTCTGTGTCTCTCTCTCTGTGTGTCTCTCTCTGTGTCTCTCTCTGTGTGTCTCTCTCTGTGTCTCTCTCTCTGTGTCTCTCTCTGTGTCTCTCTCTCTGTGTCTACCTCTCTCTCTTGCTGTGTCTCTCTCTCTGTGTCTCTCTCTGTGTGTCTCTCTCTGTGTCTTTCTCTGTCTCTCTCCGTGTCTCTCTCTGTGTCTCTCTCTGTGTGTCTCTCTCTGTGTTTCTCTCTCTCTGTCTCTCTCTCTGTGTCTCTCTCCGTCTCTCTGTGTCTCTCTCTTTGTGTGTCTCTCTCTGTGTCTCTCTCTGTCTCTCTCTGTGTCTTTCTCTGTGTCTCTCTCTGTGTCTCTCTGTGTCTCTCTCTGTGTCTACCTCTCTGTGTGTCTCTCTGTGTCTCTCTGTGTCTCTCTCTGTGTCTACCTCTCTGTGTGTCTCTCTGTGTCTCTCTCTGTGTCTCTCTCTGTGTCTCTCTCTGTCTCTCTCTGTGTGTCTCTCTCTGTGTCTCTCTCTGTCTCTCTCTGTGTCTCTCTCTGTGTCTCTCTCTCTGTGTCTCTCTCTGTCTCTCTCTGTGTCTCTCTCTCTGTCTCTGTCTATCTGTCTCTGTGTGTCTCTCTCTCTGTCTCCCTCTCTGTCTGTGTCTCTCTAACTCTCTCTGTCTGTGTCTCTCTCGGTGTCTCTATCCCTGTCTCTCTCTCTGTCTCTCTCTGTGTCTATCTCTCTCTGTCTATCTCTCTGTGTCTACCTCTCTCTCTGTGTCTCTCTCTGTCTATCTCTCTCTGTCTATCTCTCTCTGTGTCTATCTCTCTGTCTATCTCTGTCTACCTGTCTCTGTGTCTCTCTCTGTGTCTTTATCCCTGTCTCTGTGTCTAACTCTCTGTCTCTGTGTGTCTCTGTCTCTCTCTGTCTCTTCTCTGTCTGTCTTTCTCTGTGTCTTTCTCTCTGTCTCTCTCTGTGTCTCTGTGTCTATCTGTCTATCTGTGTGTCTCTCTCTGTCTCTCTCTGTCTGTGTCTACCCCTTTGTTTCTGTGTTTACCTCTCTCTGTGTCTATCTCTGTGTCTCTCTCTCTGTGTCTCTCTCTGTGTCTCTCTCTGTGTCTCTCTCTGTGTCTCTCTGTGTCTCTGTGTCTCTCTCTCTGTGTCTACCTCTCTGTGTCTCCCTCTGTGTCTCTCTCTCTGTGTCTCTCTCTGTGTGTGTCTCTCTCTCTCTGTGTCTCTCTCTGTGTCTCTCTCTCTGTGTCTCTCTCTCTGTGTCTCTCTCTGTGTCTCTCTCTGTGTCTCTCTGTGTCTCTCTCTCTGTGTCTCTTTCTCTGTGTCTCTCTCTCTGTCTCTCTGTGTCTCTCTCTGTGTCTCTCTGTGTGTCTCTCTCTGTTGTCTCTCTCTCTCTGTCTCTCTGTGTCTCTTTCTGTGTCTCTCTCTCTGTCTCTCTCTGTGTCTCTCTCTGTGTCTCTCTCTGTGTCTGTCTCTGTGTCTGTCTCTGTGTCTCTGTGTCTCTGTGTCTCTCTCTGTGTCTCTCTCTCTGTGTCTCTCTCTGTGTCTCTCTCTGTCTCTCTCTCTCTGTCTCTCTCTGTGTCTCTCTCTGTGTCTCTCTCTCTGTGTCTACCTCTCTCTCTGTGTCTCTCTCTGTCTCTCTCTCTGTGTCTCTCTCTGTGTCTGTCTCTGTGTCTCTGTGTCTCTCTCTGTGTCTCTCTCTCTGTGTGTCTCTCTGTGTCTCTCTGTGTCTCTCTCTGTGTCTCTCTCTGTATCTCTCTCTCTGTGTCTCTCTCTGTGCCTCTCTCTGTCTCTCTCTGTGTCTCTGTGTCTCTCTCTGTGTCTCTCTCTGTGTCTCTGTGTCTCTCTCTGTGTCTCTCTCTGTGTCTCTCTCTGTGTCTCTGTGTCTCTCTCTGTGTCTCTCTCTGTGTCTCTCTCTGTCTCTGTATCTCTGTGTGTCTCTCTGTCTCTCTGTGTCTCTCTCTCTGTGTGTCTCTCTCTGTGTCTCTCTCTGTCTCTTTCTCTGTGTCTCTCTCTGTGTCTCTCTGTGTCTATCTCTGTGTCTCTCTCTGTCTCTCTCTGTGTGTCTCTCTCTCTCTCTATGTCTCTCTCTGTGTCTCTCTCTCTCTGTCTCTCTCTCTCTGTCTCTCTCTGTGTCTCTCTCTCTGTGTCTCTCTCTCTCTCTGTCTCTCTCTCTGTGTGTCTCTCTCTCTCTGTCTCTCTCTGTGTCTCTCTCTCTGTGTCTCTCTCTGTGTCTCTCTCTGTGTCTCTCTCTCTGTGTCTCTCTGTGTCTCTCTGTGTCTCTCTCTGTGTCTCTCTCTCTCTGTCTCTCTCTCTCTCTGTCTCTCTCTGTGTCTCTCTCTCTCTGTCTCTCTCTCTGTGTGTCTCTCTCTCTCTGTCTCTCTGTGTCTCTCTCTCTGTGTCTCTCTCTCTCTCTCTGTCTCTCTCTGTGTCTCTCTCTGTGTCTCTCTCTCTGTGTCTCTCTCTGTGTCTCTCTCTGTGTCTCTCTGTGTCTCTCTGTGTCTCTCTCTGTGTCTCTCTCTCTGTGTCTCTCTCTGTGTCTCTCTGTGTCTCTCTGTGTCTCTCTCTCTGTGTCTCTCTGTGTCTCTCTGTGTCTCTCTCTGTGTCTCTCTCTCTGTGTCTCTCTCTGTGTCTCTCTCTTTGTCTCTCTGTGTCTCTCTGTGTCTCTCTCTCTGTGTCTCTCTCTCTGTGTCTCTCTCTGTGTCTCTCTGTGTCTCTCTGTGTCTCTCTCTGTGTCTCTCTCTCTGTGTCTCTCTCTCTGTGTCTCTCTCTGTGTCTCTCTCTATGTCTCTCTGTGTCTCTCTGTGTCTCTCTCTGTGTCTCTCTCTCTCTGTGTCTCTCTCAGTGTCTCTCTCTGTGTCTCTCTGTGTCTCTCTCTGTGTCTCTCTCTGTGTCTCTCTCTGTGTCTCTCTGTGTCTCTCTGTGTCTCTCTCTGTGTCTCTCTCTCTGTGTCTCTCTGTGTCTCTCTGTGTCTCTCTCTGTGTCTCTCTCTCTCTGTGTCTCTCTCTGTGTCTCTCTCTGTGTCTCTCTGTGTCTCTCTGTGTCTCTCTCTGTGTCTCTCTCTCTGTGTCTCTCTCTGTCTCTCTGTGTCTCTCTGTGTCTCTCTCTGTGTCTCTCTCTCTGTGTCTCTCTGTGTCTCTCTGTGTCTCTCTCTGTGTCTCTCTCTCTCTGTGTCTCTCTCTGTGTCTCTCTCTGTGTCTCTCTCTGTGTCTCTCTCTGTGTCTCTCTGTGTCTCTCTCTCTGTGTCTCTCTCTGTGTCTCTCTCTGTGTCTCTCTGTGTCTCTCTGTGTCTCTCTCTGTGTCTCTCTCTCTCTGTGTCTCTCTCTGTGTCTCTCTCTGTGTCTCTCTGTGTCTCTCTGTGTCTCTCTCTCTCTGTGTCTCTCTCTGTGTCTCTCTGTGTCTCTCTGTGTCTCTCTCTG
>NW_027422679.1:85000-87500 GCF_048934315.1 Petromyzon marinus
TCTGTGTCTCTCTCTGTGTCTCTCTCTCTGTGTCTCTCTCTGTGTCTCTCTCTGTGTCTCTCTGTGTCTCTCTGTGTCCCTCTCTGTGTCTCTCTCTCTGTGTCTCTCTCTGTGTCTCTCTGTGTCTCTCTGTGTCTCTCTCTGTGTCTCTCTCTCTCTCTGTGTCTCTCTCTGTGTCTCTCTCTGTGTCTCTCTGTGTCTCTCTCTGTGTGTCTCTCTCTCTGTGTCTCTCTCTGTGTCTCTCTGTGTCTCTCTGTGTCTCTCTCTGTGTCTCTCTCTCTGTGTCTCTCTGTGTCTCTCTGTGTCTCTCTCTGTGTCTCTCTCTCTGTGTCTCTCTCTGTATCTCTCTCTCTCTGTGTCTCTTTGTGTCTCTCTCTGTGTCTCTCTCTCTGTGTCTCTCTCTGTGTCTCTCTCTCTCTGTGTCTCTCTCTGTGTCTCTCTCTGTGTCTCTCTGTGTCTCTCTCTGTCTCTCTGTGTGTCTCTCTCTCTGTGTCTCTCTCTGTGTCTCTCTCTGTGTCTCTCTGTGTCTCTCTCTGTCTCTCTGTGTGTCTCTCTCTCTGTGTCTCTCTCTGTGTCTCTCTCTGTGTCTCTCTGTGTCTCTCTGTGTCTCTCTCTGTGTCTCTCTCTCTGTGTCTCTCTGTGTCTCTCTGTGTCTCTCTCTGTGTCTCTCTCTCTGTGTCTCTCTCTGTGTCTCTCTGTGTCTCTCTGTGTCTCTCTCTGTGTCTCTCTCTGTGTCTCTCTGTGTCTCTCTGTGTCTCTCTCTGTGTCTCTCTCTCTGTGTCTCTCTCTCTCTGTGTCTCTCTCTGTGTCTCTCTCTGTGTCTCTCTGTGTCTCTCTGTGTCTCTCTCTGTGTCTCTCTCTCTCTCTCTGTGTCTCTCTCTGTGTCTCTCTGTGTCTCTCTGTGTCTCTCTGTGTCTCTCTCTCTGTGTCTCTCTCTGTGTCTCTCTGTGTCTCTCTCTCTGTCTCTCTGTGTCTCTCTGTGTCTCTCTCTGTGTCTCTCTCTCTGTGTCTCTCTCTGTGTCTCTCTCTGTGTCTCTCTGTGTCTCTCTCTGTGTCTCTCTCTCTGTGTCTCTCTCTGTGTCTTTCTGTGTCTCTCTGTGTCTCTCTCTGTGTCTCTCTCTCTGTGTCTCTCTCTGTGTCTCTCTCTGTGTCTCTCTGTGTCTCTCTGTGTCCCTCTCTGTGTCTCTCTCTCTGTGTCTCTCTCTGTGTCTCTCTGTGTCTCTCTGTGTCTCTCTCTGTGTCTCTCTCTCTCTCTGTGTCTCTCTCTGTGTCTCTCTCTGTGTCTCTCTGTGTCTCTCTCTGTGTCTCTCTCTCTCTGTGTCTCTCTCTGTGTCTCTCTGTGTCTCTCTGTGTCTCTCTCTGTGTCTCTCTCTCTGTGTCTCTCTGTGTCTCTCTGTGTCTCTCTCTCTGTGTCTCTCTCTGTATCTCTCTCTCTCTCTGTGTCTCTCTGTGTCTCTCTCTGTGTCTCTCTCTCTCTGTGTCTCTCTCTCTGTGTCTCTCTCTCTGTGTCTCTCTCTGTGTCTCTCTCTGTGTCTCTCTGTGTCTCTCTCTGTCTCTCTGTGTGTCTCTCTCTCTCTGTGTCTCTCTCTGTGTCTCTCTCTGTGTCTCTCTGTGTCTCTCTGTGTCTCTCTCTGTGTCTCTCTCTCTCTGTGTCTCTCTCTGTGTCTCTCTCTGTGTCTCTCTGTGTCTCTCTGTGTCTCTCTCTGTGTCTCTCTCTCTGTGTCTCTCTGTGTCTCTCTGTGTCTCTCTCTGTGTCTCTCTCTCTGTGTCTCTCTGTGTCTCTCTGTGTCTCTCTCTGTGTCTCTCTCTCTCTCTGTGTCTCTCTCTGTGTCTCTCTCTGTGTCTCTCTCTCTCTCTGTGTCTCTCTGTGTCTCTCTCTGTGTCTCTCTCTCTGTGTCTCTCTCTGTGTCTCTCTCTCTCTGTGTCTCTCTCTGTGTCTCTCTCTGTGTCTCTCTGTGTCTCTCTCTGTGTCTCTCTGTGTCTCTCTCTGTGTCTCTGTCTCTGTGTCTCTCTCTGTGTCTCTCTCTCTGTGTGTCTCTCTCTCTCTCTGTCTCTCTCTGTGTCTCTCTCACTCTCTCTCTGTGTCTCTCTCTCTCTGTCTCTCTCTGTGTGTCTCTCTCTCTCTGTCTATCTCTGTGTCTCTCTCTCTGTGTCTCTCTCTCTCTCTCTCTGTCTCTCTCTGTGTCTCTCTCTCTCTCTGTGTCTCTCTATGTGTGTCTCTCTCTCTCTGTCTCTCTCTGTGTCTCTCTCTCTCTGTCTCTCTCTGTGTCTCTCTCTCGGTGTCTCTCTCTCTCTCTGTCTCTCTCTGTGTGTCTCTCTCTCTCTCTGTGTCTCTCTATGTGTGTCTCTCTCTCTCTCTGTCTCTCTCTGTGTCTCTCTCTCTCGGTGTCTCTCTCTCTCTGTCTCTCTCTGTGTCTCTCTCTGTGTCTCTCTCTGTGTCTCTCTGTGTCTCTCTGTGTCTCTCTCTGTGTCTCTCTCTCTGTGTCTCTTTGTGTCTCTC
>NW_027422679.1:102500-105000 GCF_048934315.1 Petromyzon marinus
TGTGTCTCTCTCTCTGTGTCTCTCTCTGTGTCTCTCTCTGTGTCTCTCTGTGTCTCTCTGTGTCTCTCTCTGTGTGTCTCTCTCTCTGTGTCTCTCTCTGTGTCTCTCTCTGTGTCTCTCTGTGTCTCTCTGTGTCTCTCTCTGTGTCTCTCTCTCTGTGTCTCTCTCTGTGTCTCTCTGTGTCTCTCTGTGTCTCTCTCTGTGTCTCTCTGTGTCTCTCTGTGTCTCTCTCTGTCTCTCTCTCTCTCTGTGTCTCTCTCTGTGTCTCTCTCTGTGTCTCTCTGTGTCTCTCTGTGTCTCTCTCTGTGTCTCTCTATCTGTGTCTCTCTGTGTCTCTCTCTGTGTCTCTCTCTCTCTGTGTCTCTCTCTGTGTCTCTCTCTCTCTGTGTCTCTCTGTGTCTCTCTCTGTGTCTCTCTCTCTCTGTGTCTCTCTCTGTGTCTCTCTCTCTGTGTCTCTCTCTGTGTCTCTCTCTGTGTCTCTCTGTGTCTCTCTCTGTCTCTCTGTGTGTCTCTCTCTCTGTGTCTCTCTCTCTGTGTCTCTCTCTGTGTCTCTCTGTGTCTCTCTGTGTCTCTCTCTGTGTCTCTCTCTCTCTGTGTCTCTCTCTGTGTCTCTCTCTGTGTCTCTCTGTGTCTCTCTCTGTGTGTCTCTCTCTGTGTCTCTCTGTGTCTCTCTGTGTCTCTCTCTGTGTCTCTCTCTCTGTGTCTCTCTCTGTGTCTCTCTCTGTGTCTCTCTGTGTCTCTCTGTGTCTCTCTCTGTGTCTCTCTCTCTGTGTCTCTCTGTGTCTCTCTGTGTCTCTCTCTGTGTCTCTCTCTCTGTGTCTCTCTCTCTGTGTCTCTCTCTGTGTCTCTCTCTGTGTCTCTCTGTGTCTCTCTGTGTCTCTCTCTGTGTGTCTCTCTCTCTGTGTCTCTCTCTGTGTCTCTCTCTGTGTCTCTCTGTGTCTCTCTGTGTCTCTCTCTGTGTCTCTCTCTCTGTGTCTCTCTCTGTGTCTCTCTGTGTCTCTCTGTGTCTCTCTCTGTGTCTCTCTGTGTCTCTCTGTGTCTCTCTCTGTCTCTCTCTCTCTCTGTGTCTCTCTCTGTGTCTCTCTCTGTGTCTCTCTGTGTCTCTCTGTGTCTCTCTCTCTGTGTCTCTCTCTGTGTCTTTCTGTGTCTCTCTGTGTCTCTCTCTGTGTCTCTCTCTCTGTGTCTCTTTCTGTGTCTCTCTCTGTGTCTCTCTGTGGCTCTCTGTGTCCCTCTCTGTGTCTCTCTCTCTGTGTCTCTCTCTGTGTCTCTCTGTGTCTCTCTGTGTCTCTCTCTGTGTCTCTCTCTCTCTGTGTCTCTCTCTGAGTCTCTCTCTGTGTCTCTCTGTGCCTCTCTCTGTGTCTCTCTCTCTGTGTCTCTCTCTGTGTCTCTCTGTGTCTCTCTGTGTCTCTCTCTGTGTCTCTCTGTGTCTCTCTCTGTGTCTCTCTCTCTGTGTCTCTCTCTGTGTCTCTCTGTGTCTCTCTCTGTGTCTCTCTATCTGTGTCTCTCTGTGTCTCTCTGTGTCTCTCTCTGTGTCTCTCTCTGTGTCTCTCTCTGTGTCTCTCTGTGTCTCTCTCTGTCTCTCTGTGTGTCTCTCTCTCTCTGTGTCTCTCTCTGTGTCTCTCTCTGTGTCTCTCTGTGTCTCTCTGTGTCTCTCTCTGTGTCTCTCTCTCTCTGTGTCTCTCTCTGTGTCTCTCTCTGTGTCTCTCTGTGTCTCTCTGTGTCTCTCTCTGTGTCTCTCTCTCTGTGTCTCTCTGTGTCTCTCTGTGTCTCTCTCTGTGTCTCTCTCTCTTTGTCTCTCTGTGTCTCTCTGTGTCTCTCTCTCTGTGTCTCTCTCTCTCTCTGTGTCTCTCTCTGTGTCTCTCTCTGTGTCTCTCTCTCTCTGTGTCTCTCTGTGTCTCTCTCTGTGTCTCTCTCTCTGTGTCTCTCTCTGTGTCTCTCTCTCTGTGTCTCTCTCTGTGTCTCTCTCTGTGTCTCTCTGTGTCTCTCTCTGTGTCTGTCTCTCTCTGTGTTTCTCTCTGTGTCTCTCTCTGTGTCTCTCTGTGTGTCTCTCTGTGTCTCTCTGTGTCTCTCTCTGTGTCTCTGTCTCTGTGTCTCTCTCTGTGTCTCTCTCTCTGTGTGTCTCTCTCTCTCTTTCTGTCTCTCTCTGTGTCTCTCTCTCTCTCTCTGTGTCTCTCTCTCTCTCTGTCTCTCTGTGTGTGTCTCTCTCTCTCTGTCTATCTCTGTGTCTCTCTCTCTGTGTCTCTCTCTCTCTGTCTCTCTCTGTGTCTCTCTCTCTCTGTGTCTCTCTATGTGTGTCTCTCTCTCTCTGTCTCTCTCTGTGTCTCTCTCTCGGTGTCTCTCTCTCTCTGTCTCTCTCTGTGTGTCTCTCTCTCTCTCTGTCTCTCTCTGTGTCTCTCTCTCTGTGTCTCTCTCTCTCTGCCTCTCTTTGTGTCTCTCTCTCTCTGTGTCTCGCTCTCTCTCTCTGTCTCTCTCTGTGTGTCTCTCTCTCTCTCTGTCTCTC
>NW_027422679.1:112500-115000 GCF_048934315.1 Petromyzon marinus
TCTCTGTGTCTCTCTGTGTCTCTCTGTGTCTCTCTCTGTGTGTCTCTCTCTCTGTGTCTCTCTCTGTGTCTCTCTCTGTGTCTCTCTGTGTCTCTCTGTGTCTCTCTCTGTGTCTCTCTCTCTGTGTCTCTCTCTGTGTCTCTCTGTGTCTCTCTGTGTCTCTCTCTGTGTCTCTCTGTGTCTCTCTGTGTCTCTCTCTGTCTCTCTCTCTCTCTGTGTCTCTCTCTGTGTCTCTCTCTGTGTCTCTCTGTGTCTCTCTGTGTCTCTCTCTGTGTCTCTCTATCTGTGTCTCTCTGTGTCTCTCTCTGTGTCTCTCTCTCTCTCTGTGTCTCTCTCTGTGTCTCTCTCTCTCTGTGTCTCTCTGTGTCTCTCTCTGTGTCTCTCTCTCTCTGTGTCTCTCTCTGTGTCTCTCTCTCTGTGTCTCTCTCTGTGTCTCTCTCTGTGTCTCTCTGTGTCTCTCTCTGTCTCTCTGTGTGTCTCTCTCTCTGTGTCTCTCTCTCTGTGTCTCTCTCTGTGTCTCTCTGTGTCTCTCTGTGTCTCTCTCTGTGTCTCTCTCTCTGTGTCTCTCTCTGTGTCTCTCTCTGTGTCTCTCTGTGTCTCTCTCTGTGTGTCTCTCTCTGTGTCTCTCTGTGTCTCTCTGTGTCTCTCTCTGTGTCTCTCTCTCTGTGTCTCTCTCTGTGTCTCTCTCTGTGTCTCTCTGTGTCTCTCTCTGTGTCTCTCTCTCTGTGTCTCTCTGTGTCTCTCTGTGTCTCTCTCTGTGTCTCTCTCTCTGTGTCTCTCTCTCTGTGTCTCTCTCTCTGTGTCTCTCTCTGTGTCTCTCTCTGTGTCTCTCTGTGTCTCTCTGTGTCTCTCTCTCTGTGTCTCTCTCTCTGTGTCTCTCTCTGTGTCTCTCTCTGTGTCTCTCTGTGTCTCTCTGTGTCTCTCTCTGTGTCTCTCTCTCTGTGTCTCTCTCTGTGTCTCTCTGTGTCTCTCTGTGTCTCTCTCTGTGTCTCTCTGTGTCTCTCTGTGTCTCTCTCTGTCTCTCTCTCTCTCTGTGTCTCTCTCTGTGTCTCTCTCTGTGTCTCTCTGTGTCTCTCTGTGTCTCTCTCTCTGTGTCTCTCTCTGTGTCTTTCTGTGTCTCTCTGTGTCTCTCTCTGTGTCTCTCTCTCTGTGTCTCTTTCTGTGTCTCTCTCTGTGTCTCTCTGTGGCTCTCTGTGTCCCTCTCTGTGTCTCTCTCTCTGTGTCTCTCTCTGTGTCTCTCTGTGTCTCTCTGTGTCTCTCTCTGTGTCTCTCTCTCTCTGTGTCTCTCTCTGAGTCTCTCTCTGTGTCTCTCTGTGCCTCTCTCTGTGTCTCTCTCTCTGTGTCTCTCTCTGTGTCTCTCTGTGTCTCTCTGTGTCTCTCTCTGTGTCTCTCTGTGTCTCTCTCTGTGTCTCTCTCTCTGTGTCTCTCTCTGTGTCTCTCTGTGTCTCTCTCTGTGTCTCTCTCTGTGTCTCTCTATCTGTGTCTCTCTGTGTCTCTCTCTGTGTCTCTCTCTCTGTGTCTCTCTCTGTGTCTCTCTGTGTCTCTCTCTGTCTCTCTGTGTGTCTCTCTCTCTCTGTGTCTCTCTCTGTGTCTCTCTCTGTGTCTCTCTGTGTCTCTCTGTGTCTCTCTCTGTGTCTCTCTCTCTGTGTCTCTCTCTGTGTCTCTCTCTGTGTCTCTCTGTGTCTCTCTGTGTCTCTCTCTGTGTCTCTCTCTCTGTGTCTCTCTGTGTCTCTCTGTGTCTCTCTCTGTGTCTCTCTCTCTTTGTCTCTCTGTGTCTCTCTGTGTCTCTCTCTCTGTGTCTCTCTCTCTCTCTGTGTCTCTCTCTGTGTCTCTCTCTGTGTCTCTCTCTCTCTGTGTCTCTCTGTGTCTCTCTCTGTGTCTCTCTCTCTGTGTCTCTCTCTGTGTCTCTCTCTCTGTGTCTCTCTCTGTGTCTCTCTCTGTGTCTCTCTGTGTCTCTCTCTGTGTCTGTCTCTCTCTGTGTTTCTCTCTGTGTCTCTCTCTGTGTCTCTCTGTGTGTGTCTCTGTGTCTCTCTGTGTCTCTCTCTGTGTCTCTGTCTCTGTGTCTCTCTCTGTGTCTCTCTCTCTGTGTGTCTCTCTCTCTCTTTCTGTCTCTCTCTGTGTGTCTCTCTCTCTCTCTCTCTGTGTCTCTCTCTCTCTCTGTCTCTCTCTGTGTGTCTCTCTCTCTCTGTCTATCTCTGTGTCTCTCTCTCTGTGTCTCTCTCTGTCTCTCTCTGTGTGTCTCTCTCTCTGTGTCTCTCTATGTGTGTCTCTCTCTCTCTGTCTCTCTCTGTGTCTCTCTCTCGGTGTCTCTCTCTCTCTGTCTCTCTCTGTGTGTCTCTCTCTCTCTCTCTCTGTCTCTCTCTGTGTCTCTCTCTCTGTGTCTCTCTCTCTCTGCCTCTCTTTGTGTCTCTCTCTCTCTGTGTCTCGCTCTCTCTCTCTGTCTCTCTCTGTGTGTCTCTCTCTCTCTCTGTCTCTCTCTGTGTCTCTCTCCCTCTCTCTC